>NW_027016859.1:0-7500 GCF_036934945.1 Oncorhynchus masou masou
CCCACCCTCCATCCCTCTCACCTTCACTCTCCCTCCATCCCTCTCTCCCTCCTTCCCTTCCATCCCTCTCTCCCTCCTTCCCTTCCATCCCTCTCTCCCTCCTTCCCTCCCTCCATCCCTCTCTCCCTCCTTCCCTCCCTCCATCCCTCTCTCCCTCCTTCCCTTCATCCATCTCCTTCCCTCCATCCCTCTCTCTCTCTCTCCTTCCCACCCTCCATCCCTCTCTCCCTCATTCCCTTCCATCCCTCTCTCTCCTTCCCACCCTCCATCCATCTCTCTCCTTCCATCCCTCCATCCCTCTCTCCCTCCTTCCCTCCATCCATCTCTCTCCTTCCCTCCCTCCATCCCTCTCTCCCTCCTTCCCTTCATCCATCTCTCCTTCCCTCCATCCTCTCTCTCTCTCTCTCTCTCTCCTTCCCTCCATCCCTCTCTCCCTCCTTCCCTCCATCCATCTCTCTCCTTCCCACCCTCCATCCCTCTCTCCCTCCTTCCCTTCCATCCCTCTCTCTCCTTCCCACCCTCCATCCATCTCTCTCCTTCCATCCCTCCATCCCTCTCTCTCTCCTTCCCTCCATCCCTCTCTCCATCCACCCCTCCATCTCTTGTTTAATAACTGACGTTGCCTTAAGGTCTATATTGAAGTTACAAACCAAATAAAAGGAGACGTCCATTTTTAACAACAATTTTAAAAAAACAAAAAAAAAACACAACAAACTGTTTTTCTCTTTGACTCATCCTCTTTTTTTAAAGGATGATCCTGTGGTTGTTTAGGGGAAAAGGTCGTCTAGAGGTCATCTACACCTCTTTACGTTGTTTAGATGTGAATATCTATTCTAGGTCAATTATCAGTGTGTGTACTATTATGATACCTGGGGCTCATCCCAAATGGCACCCTATTCCCTGTATAGTGCACTACTTTAGACCAGAGCCCTATTCCCTATATAGTGCACTACTTTAGACCAGAGCCCTATTCCCTACATAGGGCACTACTTTAGACCAGAGCCCTATTCCCTATATAGTGCACTACTTTAGACCAGAGCCCTATTCCCTGTATAGTGCACTACTTTAGACCAGGGATGGCACCCTATTCCCTGTATAGTGCACTACTTTAGACCAGGGATGGCACCCTATTCCCTATATAGTGCACTACTTTAGACCAGGGATGGCACCCTATTCCCTATATAGTGCACTACTTTAGACCAGGGATGGCACCCTATTCCCTATATAGGGCACTACTTTAGACCAGGGCTGGCACCCTATTCCCTATATAGTGCACTATTTTAGCGATAGAAACAGCGGGTGGTTACTTACCTATGGGTTGTCAGGGCTCGGACATGGTTACTAACCTATGGGTTGTCAGGGCTCGGACATGGTTACTTACCTATGGGTTGTCAGGGCTCGGACATGGTTACTTACCTATGGGTTGTCAGGGCTCGGACATGGTTACTAAACTATGGGTTGTCAGGGCTCGGACATGGTTACTAACCTATGGGTTGTCAGGTCTCGGACATGGTTACTAACCTATGGGTTGTTAGGGCTCGGACATGGTTACTAAACTATGGGTTGTCAGGGCTCAGACATGGTTACTAACCTATGGGTTGTTAGGGCTCGGACATGGTTACTAAACTATGGGTTGTCAGGGCTCGGACATGGTTACTTAACTATGGGTTGTCAGGGCTCGGACATGGTTACTTAACTATGGGTTGTCAGGGCTCAGACATGGTTACTTACCTATGGGTTGTTAGGGCTCGGACATGGTTACTAAACTATGGGTTGTCAGGGCTCGGACATGGTTACTTAACTATGGGTTGTCAGGGCTCAGACATGGTTACTTACCTATGGGTTGTTAGGGCGCAGACATGGTTACTTACCTATGGGTTGTTATGGCTCGGACATGGTTACTAACCTATGGGTTGTTAGGGCTCGGACATGGTTACTAACCTATGGGTTGTTATGGCTCGGACATGGTTACTAACCTATGGGTTGTTATGGCTCGGACATGGTTACTTACAGTACTAACCTAGGGGTTGTGGTCTAAAGTAGTGCCCTATATAGGGAATATGGTGCCAGCCCTGGTCTAAAGTAATGCACTATACAGGGAATAGGGTGCCAGCCCTGGTCTAAAGTAGTGCACTATATAGGGAATAGGGTACCAGCCCTGGTCTAAAGTAGTGCACTATATAGGGAATAGGGTGCCAGCCCTAGTCTAAAATAGTGCACTATGTAGGGAATAGGGTGCTAGCCCTGGTCTAAAGTAGTGCACTATGTAGGGAATAGGGTGCCAGTCCTGGTCTAAAGTAGTGCACTATATAGGGAATAGTGTGCCAGCCCTGGTCTAAAGTAGTGCACTATATAGGGAATAGGGTGCCATTTGAGAAGGGACCCCTGATAGACTGTTGTTGGGTGTGTCAGACTTTTTAATTATTTTTTTTTTACTGTGCGACAACTTTGAATTTTGAAATTTTAGAAGTGTTTTAATAAGAAAAGAAAGGAACTGAAGAACAGAAATGTAGCGACGGGGTTTGTTGTTTTACCACAATGCTGTTACAATTTTATGCAACTTTAATAAAAAATACATGTTAATATGTGTGTGTGTTCATGTGGTGAGTGCATGACACTGGAAATGGGGGGGTGGGGGTAAAAAACAAAAAATCTCAAGTAGCTTGTTTTTTTTTTTTTTTCCGGGACAAAGTCCACTGCAAATGACAATAGAATAGACTGGACCTATAGTGGCATCTTCCTCTTCAGCTCTCCGGATCTCATCGTCATCGGAGGCCTGTAATCCACGCCTAATAATGAGTCCATCTCACATTTATAATTTACTGTACACTGAACCAAACATGTAAAAGTGTTGGTCCCATGTTTCATGAACTGAAATATAAAATCACAGAAATGTTCCACACACACACACACACACAAAAAAAGCTTATTTCTCTCAAATTTTGTCCACAAATTTGGTTACATCCCCTGTTGGTGAATATTTCTCTCTCTCTTGTGCCAAGATAATCCATCCACTTGACAGGTGTGGTTAAACAGCTTCTTGCTGGCGTCAATAAAAGTCTAAAATGTGCAAATGTTGTCACAACACAATACCACAGATGACTCAACTATTGAGGGAGAGTGTAATTGAATGTTCATTTCTCTACCATAAGCCGCCTCCAATGTCGTCTTAGAGAATTTGTCAGTACGTCCAATCGGCTTCATAACCGTAGACCACGTGTAACCACGCCAGCCCAGGACCTCCACGTCTGGCTTCTTCACCAAGGGATCATCTGAGACCAGCCCCCTGAGACCAGCCCCTCAGAGACCAGCCCCCTGAGACCAGCCCCCTGAGACCAGCCCCCTGAGACCAGCCCCCTGAGACCAGCCCCCTGAGACCAGCCCCCAGAGACCAGCCCCCAGAGACCAGCCCCTCAGAGACCAGCCCCCTGAGACCAGCCCCCAGAGACCAGCCCCCTGAGACCAGCCCCCTGAGACCAGCCCCCAGAGACCAGCCCCCTGAGACCAGCCCCTCAGAGACCAGCCCCCAGAGACCAGCCCCCAGAGACCAGCCCCCAGAGACCAGCCCCCAGAGACCAGCCCCCTGAGACCAGCCCCCTGAGACAGCTGATGAAACTGAGGTGTTGCACATCAAAGAATTTCTGCACAAACTGTCAGAATCCGTCTCAGGGAAGCTCATCTGCGTGCTGGTCGTCCTCGTCAGTGTTTTGAACATTCCATTTACTCAATTCCAGCCATTATTATGAGTCATCCTCCCCCCAGCAGCCTCCACTGCTGTATATGCAGAAATATACAGAAATCCTTGAAAACACACATTTGTGACGACAGGTTGAATTTCCACTGCTTCAATAAACCATTTTTTTTTTTTAATGAACCTATTGGTTGTCGAGATCTCAGTTCGGCCTCTGATTGGTTAGGACAGTACAGTAATATCTCACAGGTTGGTTTCTATTGGCTAGGCAGGTATTAGAGCTCTGCATTGATTGGCTCGACTAGAATTTTAGAGTCCGGCAAAAGTAGCAGGAGAACTGAACTGCAACTAAAGGAAGTAGCCTAGTTTGAATATTGTAATAATATAACTGTACTTCATAGTATTGGAGTATAGAAGATACAAACCGTAAAAGGTAAGTGGGCGATTTTTCTGTTATTTATGCTGCAATTTCGTATTTTACTACCGTTTGTTATTTGGGCTACAGCCTAGTTGATCATCTGCCTGTCTCTGTCTACCTCTTCTTCATAATCCGCGCTAGAACAGCAAATTGGCGTCCGAAACAACCCTCTATTCCTCCGTCGATACGATGTCATATTTTGCATCATACACAGCAGTGCTTTGACAGGAAAACATTTAGGCTGCTTTACTTCGTATGCGAAATGAAAACACTACGCTCGATATGGCTACAATGTAACAGCTACCACCTCTGTCGCAGACGGGGAGAGTGATCTCGCAGACATTTGCTGTCTCAAAAGCAAATAGATGATCAATCCAGGTTGTCCGTTTGGATAGCCCAATAAAACGATTTCAAATGCAATATTCGGCAATATTTTTTTGTATTCGTTTGGTCGCGAAAGGCCGCCGCCTCGGGAACAATTCCTACAGTATGATCTCAGGACAGGCGACATCACGGAAGCCATACGGTAGCTCTCGAGTTGGAAGGACCATCCGGTGTAGTCTCTCGGATGACCACTGCGCCACCGGCCCGCCGCTAGCCTACTTTTATTGTTGTTGACATACTGGTAAAATGACTGTAAGTAGGCTATATTTCTATAATGCTATATTTCTGTACAAAAAAAAAAGCCTAGAAGATGGAGGATAATGCGGGTAAGAATACTCATGGTTATGAGGATTTTGTTGATGTTAGGGTGTAATTAATATTTGTGTATAAATGCATACATTAGGCCTATATTGTAAATAGGTTACTATGTTAGGCCTATATAGGTTATAAGTATGTTATAATAGTTAAAACTAGAATCGTTAGTTGCCACATACATTTTTGGACTTATATATGAATTAATATAATCAATGAATGAAATACCAATTGATTATTGAAGAGTATAACTGGAAAATCCCTCATGAGCTTTGTTCAGCTGTCATACCCCATAATCAGAACCCCAAATATATAGTTTTTCTCCCCATTGTTTTTAAACAATGTAAATGTAAACAAACACTTGATAGCCTTATAACCTGGCTAAAAGTGTCATTTTTATATCATGTGTAACCGGTTTGCAATGGCTAGCTAGTTAACTGTGCGTGCTAACCTAGTTTCCCTCTTTCTTTCCCTCCATCTCCCCTCTCCTTCTCTCAGTGATGCTGGCCCAGCCCTCCCTCAGAGAACCACAGGAGGAGGTGGAGGTGGAGGGAGAGAGTGAACTACCAGAGGCCAATGGAGAGATGGAGGAAGAGAGGGAGAGAAGAGAGGGGGAGGAGGAAACCATGGAGGAGAGTACGGAGGAGAGGGAGAGCGACTCGGACGATAGTGAGGAGGAGGAAGAGGAGGAAGAGGAGAGTTCAGGTAAGATAACTGTTGAATGATGAGAGGACAGTTTTCTCTTTTTGTTTTTTTCCTTTTTGACACTTTACTGACATTATGAAGAGCAACTAGAAGTCTCTTCTCCCCGCCCTTTCCCTGCTCTCTCTCTGTCTCTCCCTGCTCTCTCTCGCTGTCTCTCTCTCTCTCTCTGTCTCTCTCTCTCTCCCTGCTCTCTCTCTCTCTCTCTCTCTCTCTCTGTCTCTCTCTGTCTCTCCCTGCTCTCTCTCTCTTGTCTCTCTCTGTCTCTCCCTGCTCTCTCTCTCTTGTCTCTCCCTGCTCTCTCTCTGTCTCTCTCTCTCTCCCTGCTCGCTCTCTGTCTCTCTCTGCTCTCTCTCTGTCTCTCCCTGCTCTCTCTCTCTCTGTCTCTCCCTGCTCTCTCTCTGTCTCTCTCTGTCTCTCTCTGTCTCTCCCTGCTCTCTCTCTGTCTCTCCCTGCTCTCTCTCTCTCTCTCTCTCTGTCTCTCCCTGCTCTCTCTCTGTCTCTCTCTGCTCTCTCTCTGTCTCTCCCTGCTCTCTCTCTCTCTCTCTCTCTCTCCCTGCTCTCTCTCTGTCTCTCTCTGTCTCTCTCTGTCTCTCCCTGCTCTCTCTCTGTCTCTCCCTGCTCTCTCTCTCTGTCTCTCTCTGTCTCTCTCTCTGTCTCTTTCTGTCTCTCCCTTCTCTTTCTCTCTGTCTCTCTCTCTCTCCCTTCTCTGTCTCTCCCTGCTCTCTCTCTCTCTCTCTCTCTCTCTCTCTGTCTCTCCCTTCTCTCTCTGTCTCTCCCTTTTCCCTCTCTCTCTCTCTCTCTCTCTCTCTCGCTCTCTTCCTTCTCTCTCTTTATCTCTTTCTCTCTCTCCCACTCTCTCGCTCCCACACTCTTTCTTCCTCTCTCTTCTCTCATTCTCCCTTCCCCCTCCCTCTGTCTCTCTTTCTCTAGAGATGGATGATGAGGACTGTGAGAGGAGGAGAGGAGAGTGCCTAGATGAGATGTCAGACCTAGAGAAACAGTTCCTGGAACTGAAAGACAAGTAAGTCTCATTAATAGGTTGATTGATTGACAGATTAATAGGTTGATTGATTGACAGATTAATAGGTTGATTGATCGACACAGATTGATAGGTTGATTGATTGACACAGATTAATTGGTTGATTGATTGACAGATTAATATGTTGATTGATTGACAGGTTAATAGGTTGATTGATTGACAGATTAATATGTTGATTGATTGACAGGTTAATATGTTGATTGATCGACACAGATTGATAGGTTGATTGATTGACACAGATTAATAGGTTGATTGATCGACACAGATTGATAGGTTGATTGATTGACAGATTAATAGGTTGATTGATTGACATATTAATAGGTTGATTGAATGACACAGATTGATAGGTTGATTGATTGACAGATTAATAGGTTGATTGATTGACATATTAATAGGTTGATTGATTGACACAGATTAATAGGTTGATTGATTGACAGATTAATATGTTGATTGATTGACAGATTAATAGGTTGATTGATTGACATATTAATAGGTTGATTGATTGACAGATTAATAGGTTGATTGATTGACATATTGATAGGTTGATTGATTGACACAGATTAATAGGTTGATTGATTGACATATTAATAGGTTGATTGATTGACATATTGATAGGTTGATTGATTGACACAGATTAATAGGTTGATTGATTGACATATTAATAGGTTGATTGATTGGTTGATCCAAGGCTTAGGAAAAGGCTTAACTTTTCTTGAGGGATAATCAACAGGTGGCTATGCGTTTTAAGGAAAATAACGAACGACACGGAAGCTGTGTTCCACATGGAAGCTGGTTACAAACGTAATTAGAAGAGTCAAAATATATGTTTTGTCATACACGTGGTATACGGTCTGATATACCACAGCTGTCAGCCAATCAGCATTCAGGGCTTGAACCACCCAGTTTATAAAAAGTACCACTGCTTTCAGCCAACCAGCCCTCCGGGACAAA
>NW_027016859.1:12500-42500 GCF_036934945.1 Oncorhynchus masou masou
CTTCTGGGAAGGCTTTCCAATTGATGTTGGACCATTGCTGTGAGGACTTGCTTCCTTCCATTCAGCGACAAGAGTATTAGTGAGGTCAGGCACTGGTGTTAGGCGATTAGACCCGGCACGGAGTCGGTGTTCCAATTCATCCCAAAGGTGTTCGATGAGGTTGAGGTCAGGGCTCTCTGCATGGCAGTCAAGTTCTTCCACACCGATCTTGACAAACCATTCATCTATGGACCTGGCTTTGTGCACGGGGGCATTCTGAAACAGGAAAGGGCCTTCTCTAAACTATTGCCACAAAGTTGGAAGCACAGAATTGTCTAACCGCCCCAGACCATTATTCCACTCCACCAAACTTAACACTTAGCACAATGCATTCGGACGGGTAGCTTTCTCCTGGCATCCGCCAAACCAAGATTTGTCCGTTGAACTGATGGTGAAGTGTGATTCATCACTCCAGAGAACGTGTTTCCAGTGCTCCAGAGTCCAATGGCGGCGAGCTTTACAACATTCCAGCAGATGCTTGGCTTTGCACATGGTGATCTTAGGCTTGTGTGCGGCTGCTCGGCCATGGAAACCCATTTAATGGAGCTCCCGGCGAACAGTTCCTATGCTGAAATTGGTTCCTTTATCTTTATCTCCCTCTCTCCATCTCTCTTTCTTTTGCTCTCTCCATCTCTCTCTTTCCCTCCATCTCTCTCTCTCTCTCTCTCTCTCTCTCCATCTTTCTCTGTCTGCCTCTCTCTTTCTCTATGTCTCTCTGTCTCTTTCCCTCCATCTCTCTCTCTTTCCCTCCATCTCTCTCTCTCTCTCTCTCTCCATCTCTCTCTCTCTCTCTCTCTCTCAGAGTGGTGGAGTGATGAGGTGAAAGGGAAGAAGTGTAAAAGGAGGAGTCTGTCCCGGCCAGAGAGGAAGAAGAAGGCTGCCCTCGTATCTGGTAATATTAATCTTTTTCTCCCTACTTCCCTCTTCCTTTCATCCATTTCCTTTTATGATATACATACAATACCCCATAATGACCCCACAATGCCCCGGGGCGGCAGGGTAGCCTAGTGGTTAGAGCGTTGGACTAGTAACCGGAAGGTTGCAAGTTCAAACCCCCGAGCTGACAAGGTACAAATCTGTCGTTCTGCCCCTGAACAGGCAGTTAACCCACTGTTCCTAGGCCGTCATTGAAAATAAGAATTTGTTCTTAACTGACTTGCCTAGTCAAATAAAGGTAATAAAATAAAAATGACATCACAATACCCCATGATGACAAAACGAAAACAGATTTTTAGAAATGTGTGCAAAATTATAAAAAAACAGACCTTATTTACATAAATATTCAGACCCTTTGCTATTAGACTCTGAAATTGAGCTCAGGTGCATCCTGTTTCCATTGATCATCCATGAGATGTTTCTATGACTTGATTGGAGTCCACCTGTGGTAAATTCAATTGATTGGACATGATTTGGAAAGGCACACGCCTGTCTATGTAAGGTCCCACAGTCGACAGTGCATGTCAGAGCAAAAACCAAGCCATGAGGACGAAGGAATTGTCCGTAGAGCTCTGAGACAGGATTGTGTCGAGGTACAGATCTGGGGAAGGGTACCAACAAATGTCCCCAAAAACACAGGTGCCTCCATCATTCTTAAATGGGAGAAGGTTGGACCCACCAGAGTCTTCCTAGGGCTGGCCGCCTGGCCAAACTGAGCAATCGGGGGAGAAGGGCCTTTTTCAGGGAGGTGACCAAGCACCCGATGGTCACTCTGGACAGAGCTCCAGAGTTCCTCTAGGTGATGGGAGAACCTTCCAGAAGGACAACTGTCTCTGCACCACTCCACCAATCAGGCCTTTATGGTAGAGTGGCCTGACGGAAGCCACTCCTCAGTAAAAGACACATGACATGACGGCCCACTTGGAGTTTGTCAAAAGACACGTAAAGGACTCTGACCATGAGAAACAAGATTACCTGGTCTGATAAAACCACGATTGAACTCTTTGGCCTGAATGCCAAGCTTCACATTTGGAGGAAACCTGGCACCATCCCTACAGGGAAGCATGGTGGTGGCAGCATCATGCTGTGGGGAGGTTTTTCAGCGGCAGGGACTGGGAGACTAGTCAGGATCGAGGGAAAGATGATGTACAGAGAGATCTTGATGAAAACCTGCTCCAGAGCTCTCAGGACCTCAGACTGAGGTGAAGGTTCACCTTCCAACAGGACAATGACCCTAAGCACACAGCTAAGACAACGCAGGAGTGGCTTTGGGGACAAGTCTCTGAATGTCCTGTAGTGGCCCAGCCAGAGCCCGGACTTGAACCCGATCTAACATCTCTGGAGAGACCTGAAAATCGCTGCGCAGCAACGCTCCCCATCCAACCGGACAGATCTTGAGAGGATCTGCAGAGAAGAATGGGAGAAACTCCCCCAAAACAGGTGTGCCAAGCTTGAAGCATCATACCCAAGACGACTCGATACCTGCCGAAGGTGCTTCAACATTGTACTGAGTAAAGGGTCTGATATGTCCCATTTTTATATATAAATTAGCAAACCTTTCTAAAATCCTGGTTTTGCTTTGTCGATATGGGCTATTGTGTCTAGATTGATGAGAAGGAGAAAAAACTATTTAATCCATTATAGAATAAAGCTGTAATGTAACAAAATGTGGAAAAAGTCAAGGGGTCTGAATACTTTTCGAATGCATTGTATACATTGCCTAGTGAAAGTCTACACAAACATTTTTAATTTTCCATCCTGACAAACTCCCCAGTCCCTGCCGGTGACAAGCATACCCATAACATGATGCTGCCGCCACAATACTTTAAAATACAGAGGGTTTAACCACATTGCATTCTTTCCACATTACTGACCTGTATGACAAAATGAGTGTTGAATAATCCACTCCAGACCATCCGTTCTGTTTACAACATGGCTGTTAAGTGATATTGCAAGACAACACAGCAAATACATGTTTTGGCCTAAATTAAAAACTACAGGCTTGAGTCAAATCCAGTACAACAAAACACAGAGTGAAACTCTTTTGTATTTTTAAGTAGTGTGGTGGTGGCAGCATCATGCATCATTTCAAAATGTGTGGGTTACCACATTAAACCGATGGTTGAGAATCTCCCATCTTATGTCAAAGACACCTAGTCACATGACCTCATTGATAGAGGGCGTAGGAAGGATACCAGAGGGCACCCTGCTGGCCACTGTTGATGTGGAGAGCTTGTACACTAACATCCTACACACTGGAGGCTTGTAGGCACTGCAGGACTTCCTACAGCAGGGAGACTCTACCCTTCAAAGGCAGGGTGTAGACATGCCCCCCCCAACTATGCAGACCAGTATGTGGGACAATTTGAAGAAGCATTCCTTTATAAAACAGAGACACACCCCTTACATTTCTAAAATACTCCTATGGAAGAGATACATAGATGATGTCTTTGTGCTCTGGGAAGGAAGTCAGCAGGAACTAAATGAATTCCAAACTCTACTAAACGAGAGCTCTGAATACCTCCAATTCACCATGCAGACTGGTGAGAGAAAAATAAACTACCTGGACTGATGGATCATCAAAGAGAATGATGCATTACACACAGACTTATACACAAAGCCCACAGATTGCAATGCCTTGCTATGTGCGGATAGTATGCATCCCCTTCCCCTCAGGAATGGTCTACCATAGAGCCAGTTATTCAGGGTTAAACTAATCTGTGGCCACCAGACAGATTTTGACAGAAATGCTAAAAAAATAAATGACAGATGAATTCAAAATGAGAGGCTACAAGGACAAAACTCTTGATGCGGCGATGATGAAAATATCTCCAAAACCAAGAGAGGAATTACTGAAAACACAACCAAAGAACAAAAACAACCCAACCGTCTTTTGCACTAGGTGCACCAAGGGTTCGGAGAAAATGAAAGCAATCCTGAAAAAGCACTGGCATATTCTGCAATCAGACAAAAATAATTGCACTCCTCTTCAAGGAACCCCCATTGGTAGTCTATAAGCGTGGTTTCAATATTGGAGATATCTTGGTGAGATCTGACCTGCCCCTGAGCCCACTCAGACACTTGGAGATATCTTGGTGAGATCTGACCTGCCCCCTGAGCCCACTCAGACACTTGGAGATATCTTGGTGAGATCTGACCTGCCCCCTGAGCCCACTCAGACACTTGGAGATATCTTGGTGAGATCTGACCTGCCCCCTGAGCCCACTCAGACACTTGGAGATATCTTGGTGAGATCTGACCTGCCCCCTGAGCCAACTCAGACACTCTTGGAGATATCTTGGTGAGATCTGACCTCCCCCCTGAGCCCACTCAGACACACTTGGAGATATCTTGGTGAGATCTGACCTGCCCCCTGAGCCCACTCAGACACTTGGAGATATCTTGGTGAGATCTGACCTGCCCCCTGAGCCCACTCAGACACTTGGAGATATCTTGGTGAGATCTGACCTGCCCCCTGAGCCCACTCAGACACTCTTGGAGATATCTTGGTGAGATCTGACCTGCCCCCTGAGCCCACTCAGACACACTTGGAGATATCTTGGTGAGATCTGACCTGCCCCCTGAGCCCACTCAGACTCTTGGAGATATCTTGGTGAGATCTGACCTGCCCCCTGAGCCCACTCAGACACTCTTGGAGATATCTTGGTGAGATCTGACCTGCCCCTGAGCCCACTCAGACTCTTGGAGATATCTTGGTGAGATCTGACCTGCCCCTGAGCCAACTCAGACACTCTTGGAGATATCTTGGTGAGATCTGACCTGCCCCTGAGCCCACTCAGACACTTGGAGATATCTTGGTGAGATCTGACCTGCCCCCTGAGCCCACTCAGACACTTGGAGATATCTTGGTGAGATCTGACCTGCCCCCTGAGCCAACTCAGACACTCTTGGAGATATCTTGGTGAGATCTGACCTGCCCCTGAGCCCACTCAGACACTTGGAGATATCTTGGTGAGATCTGACCTGCCCCCTGAGCCCACTCAGACACTTGGAGATATCTTGGTGAGATCTGACCTGCCCCCTGAGCCCACTCAGACACTCTTGGAGATATCTTGGTGAGATCTGACCTGCCCCCTGAGCCCACTCAGACACTCTTGGAGATATCTTGGTGAGATCTGACCTGCCCCTGAGCCAACTCAGACACTCTTGGAGATATCTTGGTGAGATCTGACCTGCCCCCTGAGCCAACTCAGACACTCTTGGAGATATCTTGGTGAGATCTGACCTGCCCCTGAGCCAACTCAGACACTCTTGGAGATATCTTGGTGAGATCTGACCTGCCCCCTGAGCCCACTCAGACACTTGGAGATATCTTGGTGAGATCTGACCTGCCCCTGAGCCCAGTCAGACACTCTTGGAGATATCTTGGTGAGATCTGACCTGCCCCCTGAGCCCACTCAGACACTTGGAGATATCTTGGTGAGATCTGACCTGCCCCCTGAGCCCACTCAGACACTCTTGGAGATATCTTGGTGAGATCTGACCTGACCCCTGAGCATACTCAGACACTTGGAGATATCTTGGTGAGATCTGACCTGCCCCCTGAGCCCACTCAGACACTCTTGGAGATATCTTGGTGAGATCTGACCTGCCCCCTGAGCCCAGTCAGACACTCTTGGAGATATCTTGGTGAGATCTGACCTGCCCCCTGAGCCAACTCAGACACTCTTGGAGATATCTTGGTGAGATCTGACCTGCCCACTCAGACACTCTTGGAGATATCTTGGTGAGATCTGACCTGCCCCTGAGCCCACTCAGACACTCTTGGAGATATCTTGGTGAGATCTGACCTGCCCACTCAGACACTCTTGGAGATATCTTGGTGAGATCTGACCTGCCCCTGAGCCCACTCAGACACTCTTGGAGATATCTTGGTGAGATCTGACCTGCCCCCTGAGCCCACTCAGACACTTGGAGATATCTTGGTGAGATCTGACCTGCCCCCTGAGCCCACTCAGACACTCTTGGAGATATCTTGGTGAGATCTGACCTGTGTCTGAGCCCACTCAGACACTCTTGGAGATATTTTGGTGAGATCTGACCTGCCCCTGAGCCCACTCAGACACTCTTGGAGATATCTTGGTGAGATCTGACCTGCCCCCTGAGCCCACTCAGACACTCTTGGAGATATCTTGGTGAGATCTGACCTGCCCCTGAGCCCACTCAGACACTCTTGGAGATATCTTGGTGAGATCTGACCTGCCCCCTGAGCCCACTCAGACACACTTGGAGATATCTTGGTGAGATCTGACCTGCCCCCTGAGCCCACTCAGACACACTTGGAGATATCTTGGTGAGATCTGACCTGCACCCTGAGCCAACTCAGACACTCTTGGAGATATCTTGGTGAGATCTGACCTGCCCCTGAGCCCACTCAGACACTCTTGACACCCAATCCAAATGGGAACTACAAATGTGGCTCACGCGCACAGTGCAAAACATCCTTCTTCAGACACCCACATAGAGGTTGAATCATCCCTGTTCGGGGTATTATCTCATATTACTCCCGTGGTCTTGCATATCTCACCTGTTCATGTGGGAAACCCTACGTAGGACAAACATTAAGACAATTAAAACAACGCCAAGCTGAACACCGCAGCTCAATCAGGTGCAAGAACACTTGACTATCCAGTAGCAGCTCACCTTGTTGAAACTAACCATCCAATCTCCTCCCTACAAATACACAGGCGTTGAGCAGGTTGCTCTACCAAGGAGAGGAGGTAACATGGAGATCCTACTACAACAGAGGGAGGCTTCCTGTCTAAAAACACTGACCCCTAGTGGTCTGAATATCCACTTTGATCTCAGGCCCTCCTCATGTACACATTTTATTAGCGTACACCTAATATGTTCCCTCTGTTGACGACGCTCATTACAGATTAAGGTTGAACCAATATTACATGTAACAAAAATAAAATATACGAAATTATGTGAAATTGAATGAAACAATAATGTATGTTGGTGCTAATATGATGTACAATATTCCATCATGTTTCTATATGATAACAATAACGTGTGTGTATATATAATATATTTTTTAAACAGTTTCACTAATTAATTTTAATTAACATAATCATTATGACACACCCCTCGTTGTCATTGGTTACACTAATTGCACAGTTTGTCAACATAACCTGGTTCAGGTATTCATGAGATCACCCTGAGGGAGGCACTGTGATGCCGAAACGTTGGTAAATACCCAATAGATTGCTGGGAGTTTATACATGGAGTGTTGGACTTTCTTGATTTTGATAGTTTATAGTTTTATTGTCCGTTAGTCAGCACCTCAACACAAACTGTTATTCTGGGTGTGGGCCAGCTCATGTTTTTTATGCGTATGCTTGTCACCAGCAGGGTCTGGGGAGTTTGTCAGGTCTAAATTAAAAACTACAGGCTTGAGTTGAATCCAGTACAACAAAACACAGAGTGAAACTCTTTTTAGTGTGGTGGCAGCATCATGTTATGGGTATGCTTGTCACCAGCAGGGTCTGGGGAGTTTGTCAGGCCTAAATTAAAAACTACACTCTTGAGTTGAATCCAGTACAACAAAACACAGAGTCAAACTCTTTGTAGTGTGGTGGCAGCATCATGTTATGGGTATGCTTGTCACCAGCAGGGTCTGGGGAGTTTGTCAGGCCTAAATTAAAAACTACACTCTTGAGTTGAATCCAGTACAACAAAACACAGAGTGAAACTCTTTGTAGTGTGGTGGCGGCAACATGTTATGGGTATGCTTGTCACCAGCAGGGTCTGGGGAGTTTGTCAGGCCTAAATTAAAAACTACACTCTTGAGTTGAATCCAGTACAACA
Source organism: Oncorhynchus masou masou (assembly GCF_036934945.1). Classification (NCBI taxonomy): domain Eukaryota; kingdom Metazoa; phylum Chordata; class Actinopteri; order Salmoniformes; family Salmonidae; genus Oncorhynchus; species Oncorhynchus masou. The sequence goes on from NW_027016859.1 coordinate 20,307, forward strand.
AAACACAGAGTGAAACTCTTTGTAGTGTGGTGGCAGCATCATGTTATGGGTATGCTTGTCACCGGCAGGGTCTGGGGAGTTTATCAGGATCAAATGAAATAGGAAAAGAGCAAAGCCCAGGTAAAAAGACAGAGGAAACTCCACCTCAGTCTTCTGAAAACCCAGGGATAGATTTTTTACTTTACAGCAGGACAATGTCAAAGAAACCAGAATGGCTTTCCAAGAGATGTTGAGTGTTCCTGCTTAATTCCTGATCTGAATTTGCTTGAATATTGCTGTCCATCGATGACTCACACCAAAATGTATTGAGCTTTGAGCAATTTTGACAAAAGCAGTGGATAAATGTTGCGTTAAGAGTACAAAATGTTTCAAAAATGTTCTTTGACTTGTGGAGTAGGTTGTGTAGACACTAGGGGGAAAAATAATTTGCTCCTTTTTGAGATTTAATTTGAAAGCAGAAAAATGTGAAGACAGGGGGTCTGTGCTAAAGACTACCACACAAGATCACAACCAGATCTGAGACCAGGCTACCACACAAGATCACAACCAGATCTGAGACCAGGCTACCACACAAGATCACAACCAGATCTGAGACCAGGCTACCACACAAGATCACAACCAGTTCTGAGACCAGGCTACCACACAAGATCACAACCGGATCTGAGACCAGGCTACCACACAAGATCACAACCAGATCTGAGACCAGGCTACCACACAAGATCACAACCAGATCTGAGACCAGGCTACCACACAAGATCACAACCAGTTCTGAGACCAGGCTACCACACAAGATCACAACCGGATCTGAGACCAGGCTACCACACAAGATCACAACCAGATCTGAGACCAGGCTACCACACAAGATCACAACCAGATCTGAGACCAGGCTACCACACAAGATCACAACCAGTTCTGAGACCAGGCTACCACACAAGATCACAACCAGATCTGAGACCAGGCTACCACACAAGATCACAACCAGATCTGAGACCAGGCTACCACACAAGAGAACAACCAGATCTGAGACCAGGCTACCACACAAGATCACAACCAGATCTGAGACCAGGCTACCACACAAGATCACAACCAGTTCTGAGACCAGGCTACCACACAAGATCACAACCAGATCTGAGACCAGGCTACCACACAAGATCACAACCTGATCTGAGACCAGGCTACCACACACGACTGTAGATATCTCTCTCTTGCTCATGTTCTCTCCATCTCTCTCTCTGTGTCTCTCAGGCCCGTTCATCGTCTACATGTTGAGAGACATTGATATCCTGGAAGACTGGGCAGCTATACAGAAGGTGCATATCTGAATGTTGATGTCCGTTCTAGGCAGCCGACATAAACAAGTACACGTTTCTTTACCTACAACATTCCCTTATTAATATGATCAATACAGTGTGTGTGTGTGTGTGTGTGTGTGTGTGTGTTGTGTTGTGTGTGTGTGTGTGAGTGTGTGTGAGTCTGTGTGTGTGTGTGTGTATGTTGTGTTGTGTGTGTGTGTGAGTGTGTGTGTGTGTGTGTTGTGTGTCTGTGTGTGTTGTGTGTGTATGTGTGTGTGTTGTGTGTCTGTGTGTGTGTGTATGTTGTGTGTGGGTGTGTGTATGGTGTGTGTGTGTGTGTGTATGGTGTGTGTGTATGGTGTGTGTGTGTATGTATCAGAACTGAGGGAACTCTCTGTCTGTCTGTCTTTCAGGCTAAAGCAGCACTGACACCACTAAAGAAGAAATCAGACAGTAAGTTTGGTTGTGTGTGTGTGTGTCAAAGGATTTGCAAAGAAACATTATCGACAGCATTTATCAGTCTGCGCGAACACACACACACACATCAAAATAACTAATTATAGAAGAGAAAAGTGATAGCTGAACTGTAGAAGTACATCTGATAATAAAGTTTAAAGTGTTTTGTTCTCTCTCATTCTCTCTGTCTCTCTCTCATTCTCTGTCTCTCTCATTCTCTGTCTCTCTGTCTCCCTCTCTCTCTCTCTCCCTCTCTCTGTCTCTCTGTCTCTCTCTCTCTCTCATTCTCTCTCTCTCTTTCTCTCTCTCTCTCTCTGTCTCTCTTTCTTTCTCTCTGTCTCTCTCTGTCTCTCTTTCTCTCTCTCTCTCTCTCTCTCTCTGTCTCTCTCTGTCTCTCTTTCTCTCTCTCTCTCTCTCTCTGTCTCTCTCTGTCTCTCTGTCTCTCTCTCTGTGTCTCTCTCTCTGTCTTTCTCTGTCTCTCTTTCTCTCTCTCTGTCTCTTCCTCTGTCTCTCTGCGTCTCTCTCTCTGTGTCTCTCTCTGTGTCTCTGTGTCTCTCTCTCTCCCTCTCTCTGTGTCTCTCTCTCTCTGTCTCTCTTGCTGTCTCTGTCTCTCTGTCTCTCTTGCTGTCTCTGTCTCTCTCTCCCTCTCTCTGTGTCTCTGTCTCTCTCTTTCTCTCTCTGCCTCTCTCAGAGCGGTGATTACAGAGGAGTGTCTCAGATGTCTAGATGAACCAAAGTCTCTGAGTTGCAGAAGAGAACTCACAACAACAGAACAGTCCTGACCACTATTTAAAACAAAGCACTTCAGTAGGGTCTTGTTCAGTAGGGCATACTGGAACAAAACATGCTTCAACAGAAAATGTAAATCTGTCTTCTTATTGGACAAGTTCAGGACAGTACCTCCCTGTTATCAAACCGTTTTGTCCCTACTGAACACAGCCCAGACTATGAAGACGAAGCAGCAGATTGATCACTTTTAGGTTCTGATTCATCTATCACACTATGGCCCAGTTAGCTTTAGGTTCTGATTCATCTATCACTAGTGCTAAGCGATTAACCAAAATGTTTAATAGGTTTTTAAACAAGTAATTGACCAACGTTGGTTCAATTGTTTGAATTACATTTCGTAATTTTTTTCCCCCTGTGAGCTCAATGTGCAGTTAGTCTAGAGATAAATCAGAACAAGCCCGAACTGTGCAATTTAGTAGGGAGTTGTCATTTCTAACAGGCTTTGTGGTAATGAACTACAATGACCATAATCCATTGCGCGCCTACTTGTCCGGTCTGTGGAGTAGACACGAAGAGGGAGAGGAGGGAGAGAGAGCAGCTGCTTCGAGGTATCTCTACCTGAAAATACATCATCTAAGTGATTGATATTGGTATTCAGCCATCATTAAAGTCTTATTGACTTTAAAAGACTAAAACAGTGATGTTGTCAGAGATGACTTAGTGATTCTGTCAGACAGCAGCTCTATAGAGATGAGATGACTTAGTGATTATGTCAGACAGCAGCTCTATAGAGATGAGATGACTTAGTGATGTTGTCAGACAGCAGCTCTATAGAGATGAGATGACTTAGTGATTATGTCAGACAGCAGCTCTATAGAGATGAGATGACTTAGTGATTCTGTCAGACAGCAGCTCTATAGAGATGAGATGACTTAGTGATTATGTCAGACAGCAGCTCTATAGAGATGAGATGACTTAGTGATGTTGTCAGACAGCAGCTCTATAGAGATGAGATGACTTAGTGATTCTGTCAGACAGCAGCTCTATAGAGATGAGATGACTTAGTGATTCTGTCAGACAGCAGCTCTATAGAGATGAGATGACTTAGTGATTCTGTCAGACAGCAGCTCTATAGAGATGAGATGACTTAGTGATGTTGTCAGACAGCAGCTCTATAGAGACGAGATGACTTAGTGATTCTGTCAGACAGCAGCTCTATAGAGATGAGATGACTTAGTGATTCTGTCAGACAGCAGCTCTATAGAGATGAGATGACTTAGTGATTCTGTCAGACAGCAGCTCTATAGAGATGAGATGACTTAGTGATGTTGTCAGACAGCAGCTCTATAGAGACGAGATGACTTAGTGATTCTGTCAGACAGCAGCTCTATAGAGATGAGATGACTTAGTGATTCTGTCAGACAGCAGCTCTATAGAGATGAGATGATGACTTAGTGATTCTGTCAGACAGCAGCTCTATAGAGATGAGATGATGACTTAGTGATTCTGTCAGACAGCAGCTCTATAGAGATGAGATGATGACTTAGTGATTCTGTCAGACAGCAGCTCTATAGAGATGAGATGATGACTTAGTGATTCTGTCAGACAGCAGCTCTATAGAGATGAGATGACTTAGTGATTCTGTCAGACAGCAGCTCTATAGAGATGAGATGACTTAGTGATTCTGTCAGACAGCAGCTCTATAGAGACGAGATGACTTAGTGATTCTGTCAGACAGCAGCTCTATAGAGATGAGATGACTTAGTGATTCTGTCAGACAGCAGCTCTATAGAGATGAGATGACTTAGTGATTCTGTCAGACAGCAGCTCTATAGAGATGAGATGACTTAGTGATTCTGTCAGACAGCAGCTCTATAGAGATGAGATGACTTAGTGATTCTGTCAGACAGCAGCTCTATAGAGATGAGATGACTTAGTGATTCTGTCAGACAGCAGCTCTATAGAGATGAGATGACTTAGTGATGTTGTCAGACAGCAGCTCTATAGAGATGAGATGATGACTTGGAAATAAAATTATAAAGTTAACAAATAAAACAAATGTAATATACACAATAACTGAAATATTGTATTAAAGTAAAGTAATGTGAATAAATTATGGTTAATAAGTGATCAGCAGTAATGGGCGGTCACTACCATCATGGGACTTTTACAAAGCCTTGCGAAAGTGTTCATCCCCCTAACGTTTTTCCTATTTCGTTGCATTCCAACCTGTTATTTAAATAGATTTTTATTTGGATTTCATGTAATGGACAAACACAAAATTGTCCAAATTGATGAAGTGAAATGAAAAGAATAGCTTGTTTTAAAAAAAAACATGTTTTTAAGGAAAAGTGGTGTGTGCATATGTATTCACCCCCTTCGCTATGAAGCCCCTAAATAAGATCTGGTGCAACCTATTACCTTCAGAAGTCACGTAATTAGATAGTTAAATAAAGTCCACCATTAAATCCATTATTAAAAAATGGAAAGAATATGGCACCACAACAAACCTGCCAAGAGAGGGCCGCCCACCAAAACTCACAGACCAGGCAAGGAGGGCATTAATCAGAGAGGCAACAAAGAGACCAAAGATAAGCCTGAAGGAGCTGCAAAGCTCCACAGAGCTATAAGACATGTGGGAGACTCCCCAAACATATGGAATAAGGTACTCTGGTCAGAAGAGGTTAAATTGAGCTTTTATGCCATCAAGGAAAACGCAATGTCTGGTGCAAACCCAACACCTCATAACCCCGAGAACACCACCCCCACAGTGAAGCATGGTGGTGGCAGCATCAGGCTGTGGGGATGTTTTTCATCGGCAGAGACAGGGAAACTGGTCAGAATTGAAGGAATGATGGATGGAGCTAAATACAGGGACATTCTTGGGGGAAACATGTTTGTCTTCCAGAGATTTGAGACTGGAACGGAGGTTCACCATCCAGCAGGACAATGACCCCAAGCACACTGCTAAAGCAACACTGAAGTGGTTTAAGGGGAAACATTTAAATGTCTTGGAATGGCCTAGTCAAAGCCCTAACCTCAATCTAATTGAGAATCTGTGGTATCACTTAAAGATTACTGTACACCAGCGGAACCCGGAGTTGGAGCAGTTTTCCCTCTGAGAATGGGCCAATCTCCCAGTGGCTAGATGTGCCAAGCTTATAGAGACATACCCCAAGAGACTTGCAGCTGTAATTGCTGCAAAAGGTGGCTCTACAAAGTATTGACTTTGTGAGTTATACAGGCTTAAGTTTTCAGTTTTTTTGCCTTATTTCTTGGCTGTTTCACCATAAAAAAATATTTTGCATCTTCAAAGTGGTAGGCATGTTGTGTAAATCAAATGATACAACCCCCCCCCCCCCCAAAAAAAAAAAATACAATTTTAATTCCAGGTTGTAAGGCAACAAAATAGGAAAAATGTCAAGGAGAGAGAATAATTTCACAAGCCACTGTATTAGTTATTGTATTCTGTGTTAAAATATTCAACCCACATAATGCATAGTTCATTTAATGTTTAAAAACTTATCGAAACTGAAATCAAAAAACGTGATTATTTTTAATAATCTAACCGAACCGACCTCAAAAAAACACTAATCGCTTTAATGTTTATTGTCAACTTTATATTTTTAACACCTCGATAATTTTTTCGAATCGAACCGAAACCAAGTTGGCCTAGAAAAGCACTAATTGCTCAGTTTACACATTATAGACTAGTTACCCAGATCAATACACACTATAGACCAGTTACCCATATCAATACACACTATAGACCAGTTACCCAGATCAATACACACCATAGACCAGTTACCCCCCAGATCAATACACACTATAGACCAGTTACCCCCCAGATCAATACACACTATAGACCAGTTACCCCCCAGATCAATACACACTATAGACCAGTTACCCAGATCAATACACACTATAGACCAGTTACCCAGATCAATACACACTATAGACCAGTTACCCAGATCAATACACACTATAGACCAGTTACCCTGATCAATACACACTATAGACCAGTTACCCTGATCAATACACACTATAGACCAGTTACCCTGATCAATACACACTATAGACCAGTTACCCAGATCAATACACACTATAGACCAGTTACCCAGATCAATACACACTATAGACCAGTTACCCTGATCAATACACACTATAGACCAGTTACCCTGATCAATACACACTATAGACCAGTTACCCAGATCAATACACACTATAGACCAGTTACCCTGATCAATACACACTATAGACCAGTTACCCCCCAGATCAATACACACCATAGACCAGTTACCCAGATCAATACACACTATAGACCAGTTACCCCCCAGATCAATACACACTATAGACCAGTTACCCCCCAGATCAATACACACTATAGACCAGTTACCCCCCAGATCAATACACACTATAGACCAGTTACCCCCCAGATCAATACACACTATAGACCAGTTACCCCCCAGATCAATACACACTATAGACCAGTTACCCTGATCAATACACACTATAGACCAGTTACCCAGAACAATACACACTATAGACCAGTTACCCTTATCAATACACACTACAGACCAGTTACCCAGATCAATACACACTATAGACCAGTTACCCAGATCAATACACACTATAGACCAGTTACCCTGATCAATACACACTATAGACCAGTTACCCAGATCAATACACACTATAGACCAGTTACCCCCCAGATCAATACACACTATAGACCAGTTACCCCCCAGATCAATACACACCATAGACCAGTTACCCCCCAGATCAATACACACTATAGACCAGTTACCCAGATCAATACACACTATAGACCAGTTACCCAGATCAATACACACTATAGACCAGTTACCCCCAGATCAATACACACCATAGACCAGTTACCCCCCAGATCAATACACACTATAGACCAGTTGCCCTGATCAATACACACTATAGACCAGTTACCCAGATCAATACACACTATAGACCAGTTACCCCCCAGATCAATACACATTATAGACCAGTTACCCAGATCAATACACACTATAGACCAGTTACCCCCAGATCAATACACACTATAGACCAGTTACCCCCCAGATCAATACACACTATAGACCAGTTACCCTGATCAATACACACTATAGACCAGTTACCCCCCAGATCAATACACACTATAGACCAGTTACCCATATCAATACACACTATAGACCAGTTACCCAGATCAATACACACTATAGACCAGTTACCCCCCAGATCAATACACACTATAGACCAGTTACCCCCCAGATCAATACACACTATAGACCAGTTACCCTGATCAATACACACTATAGACCAGTTACCCCCCAGATCAATACACACCACAGACCAGTTACCCAGATCAATACACACTATAGACCAGTTACCCCCCAGATCAATACACACTATAGACCAGTTATCCTGATCAATACACACTATAGACCAGTTACCCTGATCAATACACACTATAGACCAGTTACCCTCCAGATCAATACACACTATAGACCAGTTACCCCCCAGATCAATACACACTATAGACCAGTTACCCAGATCAATACACACTATAGACCAGTTACCCTGATCAATACACACTATAGACCAGTTACCCTGATCAATACACACTATAGACCAGTTACCCAGATCAATACACACTATAGACCAGTTACCCAGATCAATACACACTATAGACCAGTTACCCAGATCAATACACACTATAGACCAGTTACCCCCCAGATCAATACACACTATAGACCAGTTACCCAGATCAATACACACTATAGACCAGTTACCCTGATCAATACACACTATAGACCAGTTACCCCCCAGATCAATACACACTATAGACCAGTTACCCTGATCAATACACACTATAGACCAGTTACCCAGATCAATACACACTATAGACCAGTTACCCTGATCAATACACACTATAGACCAGTTACCCAGATCAATACACACTATAGACCAGTTACCCTGATCAATACACACTATAGACCAGTTACCCCCCAGATCAATACACACTATAGACCAGTTACCCAGATCAATACACACTATAGACCAGTTACCCTGATCAATACACACTATAGACCAGTTACCCAGATCAATACACACTATAGACCAGTTACCCCCCTGATCAATACACACTATAGACCAGTTACCCATATCAATACACACTATAGACCAGTTACCCAGATCAATACACACTATAGACCAGTTACCCAGATCAATACACACTATAGACCAGTTACCCAGATCAATACACACTATAGACCAGTTACCCAGATCAATACACACTATAGACCAGTTACCCAGATCAATACACACTATAGACCAGTTACCCAGATCAATACACACTATAGACCAGTTACCCAGATCAATACACACTATAGACCAGTTACCCAGATCAATACACACTATAGACCAGTTACCCCCCAGATCAATACACACTATAGACCAGTTACCCCCCAGATCAATACACACTATAGACCAGTTACCCCCCAGATCAATACACACTATAGACCAGTTACCCCCCAGATCAATACACACTATAGACCAGTTACCCAGATCAATACACACTATAGACCAGTTACCCAGATCAATACACACTATGATGTATGAGAGGGAACAGTCCCTGTCAACTAATAGTTGAATCCTTGGTTCCGTGTGTCTGAATGTGTTTACTAACAGCGTTAGTGCCCACAGTGTGGCTCAACTGGGACAAATACATTCTCCTTTTCTGTCCCCTTACTTGGACATGTTTAATTAGAAATACATTTCAACAAGTGACGCAATTGAGAGTTGTTACTTATCATGTTACTTTCCTAATGACGGTGATTTGACCTTAAGTAGCTTTATGGGATTCTTATAACAGGTCTTTGCCTGGATACCAAAAAAAAAAAAAAACGCCTTGCTACTTTTCTAATGTGCACTTCTGAGAAGAAAATAACCCAATTTCTCTCTCTGGTAAAAATAGATGTTTTTTGTTACAAAATAAATTATGAAATCTAACCACAAAATATTACGTGATTTCCTTGTTTTTCCCCCAGGAAGAGTGTGGAGAAAAAGGTCCCAAAATCAACAGGTTTCTTACATCTAAAGTATAATAAAATAAATAAATAATAATATATAATAATTATAATAATAATATAATAAAGTCCTAAAAGGGAAAACCCTGAAGTACAAACTACTGTAACCTGCAATATTACAACTGTAACTTAATACTGTTTCTATGACTACCACAGGCTTTAATTGAAGATGTTTTCACTCCTATAACGACCATGTATTTATAGAGATTCAATAAGATGAAGGGTTTAAATTCTATCTTTTATGAGATGAGGATGGTTTTCAGTGTGTTTCTTACTGTTATCTATTCCTCATTCCTATTATTTATTAGTGTGTGTGTGTGTGTGTGTGCGTGTGTGAGAGAGTGTGAGTATTTTGGATTGTATGAATGAGAGAGAAGGAGAGAGAGAAAAAGGAGAGAGAAAGAGAAGGGGAGAGAGAGAAGGAGAGAGAGAAAAAGTAGAGAGAAAGAGAAGTAAAGAGAAGGGGAGAGAGAGAGAAGGAGAGAGAGAGAGGAGAGAGAGAGAAGGAGAGAAGGAGAGAGAGAGAGAAGGGGAGAGAGAGAGAAGGAGAGAGAGAGAGAGAGAAGGAGAGAGAGAGAGAGAGAGAGAAGGAAAGAGAAAGAGAAGGGGAGAGAGAGCCAGAAAGAGAAGGAGGGAGAGCGAGAGAGAGAAAGAGGAGAGTGAGAGAGCATTAAAACCATTGTGGCTGCACTATCTTGAATTTACCATCAGTTGACCTTCATAACACCATTTATTATCAAGGTGCACAACCTCGATTTCACAACATTATAATTGAGTTCGATGGCATTTAAACCAACACAAGGCTCCCAACCTTTAACTGTTAATACACACACAAGTAGCCTGAGTGCCAGTCTGTTTATTTATGCTATCATGCCAAGTCCTTGTCACTCATTGTTATGCCTACAGCGACGGAGTTCAGTTGGCCTTGGTAACAGATCTGAGACCAGGCTACCACACAAGATCACAACCAGATCTGAGACCAGGCTACCACACAATATCACAACCAGATCTGAGACCAGGCTACCACACAATATCACAACCAGATCTGAGACCAGGCTACCACACAATATCACAACCAGATCTGAGACCAGGCTACCGCACAAGATCACAACTAGATCTGAGACCAGGCTACCGCACAAGATCACAACCAGATCTGAGACCAGGCTACCACACAAGATCACAACCAGATCTGAGACCAGGCTACCGCACAAGATCACAACCAGATCTGAGACCAGGCTACCACACAAGATCACAACCAGATCTGAGACCAGGCTACCACACAAGAGAACAACCAGACAGGAGACCAGGCTACCACACAATATCACAACCAGATCTGAGACCAGGCTACCACACAAGATCACAACCAGATCTGAGACCAGGCTACCAAACAAGATCACAGCCAGATCTGAGACCAGGCTACCACACAAGATAATTCAAAACTCGACCGGGATTAACTGAAATTGAGAAGTATTCATGAAATAATTTCATCATATTAATTTGTAAATGTTGGAATTGGAATTAAACAAAGTCCCATCAGGCAGACTTGTTTCCAGTGTTTGAGTTTAATATTGGGCAATGTGTGTGTGTGTGTGTGTGTGTGTGTGTGTGTGTGTGTGTGTGGGTGGGTGGGTGTGTGGGTGTGTGTGTGTGGACGTGTTTAACTATTCTTGTGGGGACCAGAAGTTAGGAGCTAGGATCAGGGTTAGGGTTAGGGTTAGGAGCTAGGTTTAGGGTGAGGGTTAGGGTTAGGAGCTAGGTTTAGGGTGAGGGTTAGGAGCTAGGATCAGGTTTAGGGTGAGGGTTAGGAGCTAGGATCAGGTTTAGGGTGAGGGTTAGGAGCTAGGATCAGGTTTAGGGTGAGGGTTAGGAGCTAGGATCAGGTTTAGGGTGAGGGTTAGGAGCTAGGATCAGGTTTAGGGTGAGGGTTAGGAGCTAGGATCAGGTTTAGGGTGAGGATTAGGAGCTAGGATCAGGTTTATGGTGAGGGTTAGGAGCTAGGATCAGGTTTGGGGTGAGGGTTAGGAGCTAGGATCAGGTTTAGGGTAAGGGTTAGGAGCTAGGATCAGGTTTAGGGTGAGGATTAGGAGCTAGGATCAGGTTTAGGGTGAGGGTTAGGAGCTAGGATCAGGTTTAGGGTGAGGATTAGGAGCTAGGATCAGGTTTAGGGTGAGGGTTAGGAGCTAGGATCAAGTTTAGGGTGAGGGTTAGGAGCTAGGATCAGGTTTAGGGTGAGGATTAGGAGCTAGAATCAGGTTTATGGTGAGGATTAGGAGCTAGGATCAGGTTTAGGGTGAGGATTAGGAGCTAGGATCAGGTTTAGGGTGAGGATTAGGATCTAGGATCAGGTTTAGGGTGAGGGTTAGGAGCTAGGATCAGGTTTAGGGTGAGGGTTAGGAGCTAGGATCAGGTTTAGGGTGAGGATTAGGAGCTAGGATCAGGTTTAGGGTGAGGGTTAGGAGCTAGGATCAGGTTTAGGGTGAGGGTCAGGAGCTAGGATGAGGTTTAGGGTTAGGAGCTAGGATCAGGTTTAGGGTGAGGGTCAGGTTTAGGGTTAGGAGCTAGGATCAGGTTTAGGGTTAGGAGCTAGGATCAGGTTTAGGGTGAGGGTTAGGAGCTAGGATCAGGTTTAGGGTGAGGGTTAGGAGCTAGGATCAGGTTTAGGGTGAGGGTTAGGAGCTAGGATCAGGTTTAGGGTGAGGGTCAGGAGCTAGGATCAGGTTTAGGGTTAGGAGCTAGGATCAGGTTTAGGGTGAGGGTTAGGAGCTAGGATCAGGTTTAGGGTGAGGGTTAGGAGCTAGGATCAGATTTAGGGTGAGGGTTAGGGTTAGGAGCTAGGATCAGGGTTAGGGTGAGGGTTAGGAGCGAGGATCAGGTTTAGGGTGAGGGTTAGGAGCTAGGATCAGGTTTAGGGTTAGGAGCTAGGATCAGGTTTAGGGTGAGGGTTAGGAGCTAGGATCAGGTTTAGGGTGAGGGTTAGGTTTAGGGTTAGGATCAGGTTTAGGGTTAGGAGCTAGGATCAGGGTTAGGAGCTAGGATCAGGTTTAGGGTGAGGGTTAGGAGCTAGGATCAGGTTTAGGGTGAGGGTTAGGAGCTAGGATCAGGGTGAGGGTTAGGAGCTAGGATCAGGTTTAGGGTGAGGGTTAGGGTTCGGATCAGGTTTAGGGTTAGGAGCTAGGATCAGGTTTAGGGTGAGGAGCTAGGATCAGGTTTAGGGTGAGGGTTAGGAGCTAGGATCAGGGTTAGGAGCTAGGATCAGGTTTAGGGTGAGGGTTAGGAGCTAGGATCAGGTTTAGGGTGAGGGTTAGGAGCTAGGATCAGGGTGAGGGTTAGGAGCTAGGATCAGGTTTAGGGTGAGGGTTAGGGTTCGGATCAGGTTTAGGGTTAGGAGCTAGGATCAGGTTTAGGGTGAGGAGCTAGGATCAGGTTTAGGGTGAGGGTTAGGAGCTAGGATCAGGTTTAGGGTGAGGGTTAGGAGCCAGGATCAGGGTTAGGGTGAGGGTTAGGAGCTAGGATCAGGTTTAGGGTGAGGGTTAGGAGCTAGGATCAGGTTTAGGGTGAGGGTCAGGAGCTAGGATCAGGTTTAGGGTTAGGAGCTAGGATCAGGTTTAGGGTGAGGGTTAGGAGCTAGGATCAGGTTTAGGGTGAGGGTTAGGAGCTAGGATCAGATTTAGGGTGAGGGTTAGGGTTAGGAGCTAGGATCAGGGTTAGGGTGAGGGTTAGGAGCGAGGATCAGGTTTAGGGTGAGGGTTAGGAGCTAGGATCAGGTTTAGGGTTAGGAGCTAGGATCAGGTTTAGGGTGAGGGTTAGGAGCTAGGATCAGGTTTAGGGTGAGGGTTAGGTTTAGGGTTAGGATCAGGTTTAGGGTTAGGAGCTAGGATCAGGGTTAGGAGCTAGGATCAGGTTTAGGGTGAGGGTTAGGAGCTAGGATCAGGTTTAGGGTGAGGGTTAGGAGCTAGGATCAGGGTGAGGGTTAGGAGCTAGGATCAGGTTTAGGGTGAGGGTTAGGGTTCGGATCAGGTTTAGGGTTAGGAGCTAGGATCAGGTTTAGGGTGAGGAGCTAGGATCAGGTTTAGGGTGAGGGTTAGGAGCTAGGATCAGGGTTAGGAGCTAGGATCAGGTTTAGGGTGAGGGTTAGGAGCTAGGATCAGGTTTAGGGTGAGGGTTAGGAGCTAGGATCAGGGTGAGGGTTAGGAGCTAGGATCAGGTTTAGGGTGAGGGTTAGGGTTCGGATCAGGTTTAGGGTTAGGAGCTAGGATCAGGTTTAGGGTGAGGAGCTAGGATCAGGTTTAGGGTGAGGGTTAGGAGCTAGGATCAGGTTTAGGGTGAGGGTTAGGAGCCAGGATCAGGGTTAGGGTGAGGGTTAGGAGCTAGGATCAGGTTTAGGGTGAGGGTCAGGAGCTAGGATCAGGTTTAGGGTTAGGAGCCAGGATCAGGGTGAGGGTTAGGAGCTAGGATCAGGTTTAGGGTGAGGGTCAGGAGCTAGGATCAGGGTTAGGGTGAGGGTTAGGAGCTAGGATCAGGTTTAGGGTTAGGAGCTAGGATCAGGTTTTAGGGTGAGGGTTAGGTTTAGGGTTAGGATCAGGTTTAGGGTTAGGAGCTAGGATCAGGTTTAGGGTTAGGAGCTAGGATCAGGTTTAGGGTGAGGGTTAGGAGCTAGGATCAGGTTTAGGGTGAGGGTTAGGAGCTAGGATCAGGTTTAGGGTGAGGGTTAGGAGCTAGGATCAGGTTTAGGGTTAGGGTTAGGATCAGGTTTAGGGTTAGGAGCTAGGATCAGGTTTAGGGTTAGGAGCTAGGATCAGGTTTAGGGTGAGGGTTAGGAGCTAGGATCAGGTTTAGGGTGAGGGTTAGGAGCCAGGATCAGGGTTAGGGTGAGGGTTAGGAGCTAGGATCAGGTTTAGGGTGAGGGTCAGGAGCTAGGATCAGGTTTAGGGTTAGGAGCCAGGATCAGGGTTAGGGTGAGGGTTAGGAGCTAGGATCAGGTTTAGGGTGAGGATTAGGAGCTAGAATCAGGTTTATGGTGAGGATTAGGAGCTAGGATCAGGTTTAGGGTGAGGATTAGGAGCTAGGATCAGGTTTAGGGTGAGGATTAGGATCTAGGATCAGGTTTAGGGTGAGGGTTAGGAGCTAGGATCAGGTTTAGGGTGAGGGTTAGGAGCTAGGATCAGGTTTAGGGTGAGGATTAGGAGCTAGGATCAGGTTTAGGGTGAGGGTTAGGAGCTAGGATCAGGTTTAGGGTGAGGGTCAGGAGCTAGGATGAGGTTTAGGGTTAGGAGCTAGGATCAGGTTTAGGGTGAGGGTCAGGTTTAGGGTTAGGAGCTAGGATCAGGTTTAGGGTTAGGAGCTAGGATCAGGTTTAGGGTGAGGGTTAGGAGCTAGGATCAGGTTTAGGGTGAGGGTTAGGAGCTAGGATCAGGTTTAGGGTGAGGGTTAGGAGCTAGGATCAGGTTTAGGGTGAGGGTCAGGAGCTAGGATCAGGTTTAGGGTTAGGAGCTAGGATCAGGTTTAGGGTGAGGGTTAGGAGCTAGGATCAGGTTTAGGGTGAGGGTTAGGAGCTAGGATCAGATTTAGGGTGAGGGTTAGGGTTAGGAGCTAGGATCAGGGTTAGGGTGAGGGTTAGGAGCGAGGATCAGGTTTAGGGTGAGGGTTAGGAGCTAGGATCAGGTTTAGGGTTAGGAGCTAGGATCAGGTTTAGGGTGAGGGTTAGGAGCTAGGATCAGGTTTAGGGTGAGGGTTAGGTTTAGGGTTAGGATCAGGTTTAGGGTTAGGAGCTAGGATCAGGGTTAGGAGCTAGGATCAGGTTTAGGGTGAGGGTTAGGAGCTAGGATCAGGTTTAGGGTGAGGGTTAGGAGCTAGGATCAGGGTGAGGGTTAGGAGCTAGGATCAGGTTTAGGGTGAGGGTTAGGGTTCGGATCAGGTTTAGGGTTAGGAGCTAGGATCAGGTTTAGGGTGAGGAGCTAGGATCAGGTTTAGGGTGAGGGTTAGGAGCTAGGATCAGGGTTAGGAGCTAGGATCAGGTTTAGGGTGAGGGTTAGGAGCTAGGATCAGGTTTAGGGTGAGGGTTAGGAGCTAGGATCAGGGTGAGGGTTAGGAGCTAGGATCAGGTTTAGGGTGAGGGTTAGGGTTCAGATCAGGTTTAGGGTTAGGAGCTAGGATCAGGTTTAGGGTGAGGAGCTAGGATCAGGTTTAGGGTGAGGGTTAGGAGCTAGGATCAGGTTTAGGGTGAGGGTTAGGAGCCAGGATCAGGGTTAGGGTGAGGGTTATGAGCTAGGATCAGGTTTAGGGTGAGGGTTAGGAGCTAGGATCAGGTTTAGGGTGAGGGTCAGGAGCTAGGATCAGGTTTAGGGTTAGGAGCTAGGATCAGGTTTAGGGTGAGGGTTAGGAGCTAGGATCAGGTTTAGGGTGAGGGTTAGGAGCTAGGATCAGATTTAGGGTGAGGGTTAGGGTTAGGAGCTAGGATCAGGGTTAGGGTGAGGGTTAGGAGCGAGGATCAGGTTTAGGGTGAGGGTTAGGAGCTAGGATCAGGTTTAGGGTTAGGAGCTAGGATCAGGTTTAGGGTGAGGGTTAGGAGCTAGGATCAGGTTTAGGGTGAGGGTTAGGTTTAGGGTTAGGATCAGGTTTAGGGTTAGGAGCTAGGATCAGGGTTAGGAGCTAGGATCAGGTTTAGGGTGAGGGTTAGGAGCTAGGATCAGGTTTAGGGTGAGGGTTAGGAGCTAGGATCAGGGTGAGGGTTAGGAGCTAGGATCAGGTTTAGGGTGAGGGTTAGGGTTCGGATCAGGTTTAGGGTTAGGAGCTAGGATCAGGTTTAGGGTGAGGAGCTAGGATCAGGTTTAGGGTGAGGGTTAGGAGCTAGGATCAGGGTTAGGAGCTAGGATCAGGTTTAGGGTGAGGGTTAGGAGCTAGGATCAGGTTTAGGGTGAGGGTTAGGAGCTAGGATCAGGGTGAGGGTTAGGAGCTAGGATCAGGTTTAGGGTGAGGGTTAGGGTTCGGATCAGGTTTAGGGTTAGGAGCTAGGATCAGGTTTAGGGTGAGGAGCTAGGATCAGGTTTAGGGTGAGGGTTAGGAGCTAGGATCAGGTTTAGGGTGAGGGTTAGGAGCCAGGATCAGGGTTAGGGTGAGGGTTAGGAGCTAGGATCAGGTTTAGGGTGAGGGTCAGGAGCTAGGATCAGGTTTAGGGTTAGGAGCCAGGATCAGGGTGAGGGTTAGGAGCTAGGATCAGGTTTAGGGTGAGGGTCAGGAGCTAGGATCAGGGTTAGGGTGAGGGTTAGGAGCTAGGATCAGGTTTAGGGTTAGGAGCTAGGATCAGGTTTTAGGGTGAGGGTTAGGTTTAGGGTTAGGATCAGGTTTAGGGTTAGGAGCTAGGATCAGGTTTAGGGTTAGGAGCTAGGATCAGGTTTAGGGTGAGGGTTAGGAGCTAGGATCAGGTTTAGGGTGAGGGTTAGGAGCTAGGATCAGGTTTAGGGTGAGGGTTAGGAGCTAGGATCAGGTTTAGGGTTAGGGTTAGGATCAGGTTTAGGGTTAGGAGCTAGGATCAGGTTTAGGGTTAGGAGCTAGGATCAGGTTTAGGGTGAGGGTTAGGAGCTAGGATCAGGTTTAGGGTGAGGGTTAGGAGCCAGGATCAGGGTTAGGGTGAGGGTTAGGAGCTAGGATCAGGTTTAGGGTGAGGGTTAGGAGCTAGGATCAGATTTAGGGTGAGGGTTAGGGTTAGGAGCTAGGATCAGGGTTAGGGTGAGGGTTAGGAGCGAGGATCAGGTTTAGGGTGAGGGTTAGGAGCTAGGATCAGGTTTAGGGTTAGGAGCTAGGATCAGGTTTAGGGTGAGGGTTAGGAGCTAGGATCAGGTTTAGGGTGAGGGTTAGGTTTAGGGTTAGGATCAGGTTTAGGGTTAGGAGCTAGGATCAGGGTTAGGAGCTAGGATCAGGTTTAGGGTTAGGGTTAGGATCAGGTTTAGGGTTAGGAGCTAGGATCAGGTTTAGGGTTAGGAGCTAGGATCAGGTTTAGGGTGAGGGTCAGGAGCTAGGATCAGGTTTAGGGTTAGGAGCTAGGATCAGGTTTAGGGTGAGGGTTAGGAGCTAGGATCAGGTTTAGGGTGAGGGTTAGGAGCTAGGATCAGATTTAGGGTGAGGGTTAGGGTTAGGAGCTAGGATCAGGGTTAGGGTGAGGGTTAGGGAGCGAGGATCAGGTTTAGGGTGAGGGTTAGGAGCTAGGATCAGGTTTAGGGTTAGGAGCTAGGATCAGGTTTAGGGTGAGGGTTAGGAGCTAGGATCAGGTTTAGGGTGAGGGTTAGGTTTAGGGTTAGGATCAGGTTTAGGGTTAGGAGCTAGGATCAGGGTTAGGAGCTAGGATCAGGTTTAGGGTGAGGGTTAGGAGCTAGGATCAGGTTTAGGGTGAGGGTTAGGAGCTAGGATCAGGGTGAGGGTTAGGAGCTAGGATCAGGTTTAGGGTGAGGGTTAGGGTTCGGATCAGGTTTAGGGTTAGGAGCTAGGATCAGGTTTAGGGTGAGGAGCTAGGATCAGGTTTAGGGTGAGGGTTAGGAGCTAGGATCAGGGTTAGGAGCTAGGATCAGGTTTAGGGTGAGGGTTAGGAGCTAGGATCAGGTTTAGGGTGAGGGTTAGGAGCTAGGATCAGGGTGAGGGTTAGGAGCTAGGATCAGGTTTAGGGTGAGGGTTAGGGTTCGGATCAGGTTTAGGGTTAGGAGCTAGGATCAGGTTTAGGGTGAGGAGCTAGGATCAGGTTTAGGGTGAGGGTTAGGAGCTAGGATCAGGTTTAGGGTGAGGGTTAGGAGCCAGGATCAGGGTTAGGGTGAGGGTTAGGAGCTAGGATCAGGTTTAGGGTGAGGGTTAGGAGCTAGGATCAGGTTTAGGGTGAGGGTCAGGAGCTAGGATCAGGTTTAGGGTTAGGAGCTAGGATCAGGTTTAGGGTGAGGGTTAGGAGCTAGGATCAGGTTTAGGGTGAGGGTTAGGAGCTAGGATCAGATTTAGGGTGAGGGTTAGGGTTAGGAGCTAGGATCAGGGTTAGGGTGAGGGTTAGGAGCGAGGATCAGGTTTAGGGTGAGGGTTAGGAGCTAGGATCAGGTTTAGGGTTAGGAGCTAGGATCAGGTTTAGGGTGAGGGTTAGGAGCTAGGATCAGGTTTAGGGTGAGGGTTAGGTTTAGGGTTAGGATCAGGTTTAGGGTTAGGAGCTAGGATCAGGGTTAGGAGCTAGGATCAGGTTTAGGGTGAGGGTTAGGAGCTAGGATCAGGTTTAGGGTGAGGGTTAGGAGCTAGGATCAGGGTGAGGGTTAGGAGCTAGGATCAGGTTTAGGGTGAGGGTTAGGGTTCGGATCAGGTTTAGGGTTAGGAGCTAGGATCAGGTTTAGGGTGAGGAGCTAGGATCAGGTTTAGGGTGAGGGTTAGGAGCTAGGATCAGGGTTAGGAGCTAGGATCAGGTTTAGGGTGAGGGTTAGGAGCTAGGATCAGGTTTAGGGTGAGGGTTAGGAGCTAGGATCAGGGTGAGGGTTAGGAGCTAGGATCAGGTTTAGGGTGAGGGTTAGGGTTCGGATCAGGTTTAGGGTTAGGAGCTAGGATCAGGTTTAGGGTGAGGAGCTAGGATCAGGTTTAGGGTGAGGGTTAGGAGCTAGGATCAGGTTTAGGGTGAGGGTTAGGAGCCAGGATCAGGGTTAGGGTGAGGGTTAGGAGCTAGGATCAGGTTTAGGGTGAGGGTCAGGAGCTAGGATCAGGTTTAGGGTTAGGAGCCAGGATCAGGGTGAGGGTTAGGAGCTAGGATCAGGTTTAGGGTGAGGGTCAGGAGCTAGGATCAGGGTTAGGGTGAGGGTTAGGAGCTAGGATCAGGTTTAGGGTTAGGAGCTAGGATCAGGTTTTAGGGTGAGGGTTAGGTTTAGGGTTAGGATCAGGTTTAGGGTTAGGAGCTAGGATCAGGTTTAGGGTTAGGAGCTAGGATCAGGTTTAGGGTGAGGGTTAGGAGCTAGGATCAGGTTTAGGGTGAGGGTTAGGAGCTAGGATCAGGTTTAGGGTGAGGGTTAGGAGCTAGGATCAGGTTTAGGGTTAGGGTTAGGATCAGGTTTAGGGTTAGGAGCTAGGATCAGGTTTAGGGTTAGGAGCTAGGATCAGGTTTAGGGTGAGGGTTAGGAGCTAGGATCAGGTTTAGGGTGAGGGTTAGGAGCCAGGATCAGGGTTAGGGTGAGGGTTAGGAGCTAGGATCAGGTTTAGGGTGAGGGTCAGGAGCTAGGATCAGGTTTAGGGTGAGGGTCAGGAGCTAGGATGAGGTTTAGGGTTAGGAGCTAGGATCAGGTTTAGGGTGAGGGTCAGGTTTAGGGTTAGGAGCTAGGATCAGGTTTAGGGTTAGGAGCTAGGATCAGGTTTAGGGTGAGGGTTAGGAGCTAGGATCAGGTTTAGGGTGAGGGTTAGGAGCTAGGATCAGGTTTAGGGTGAGGGTTAGGAGCTAGGATCAGGTTTAGGGTGAGGGTCAGGAGCTAGGATCAGGTTTAGGGTTAGGAGCTAGGATCAGGTTTAGGGTGAGGGTTAGGAGCTAGGATCAGGTTTAGGGTGAGGGTTAGGAGCTAGGATCAGATTTAGGGTGAGGGTTAGGGTTAGGAGCTAGGATCAGGGTTAGGGTGAGGGTTAGGAGCGAGGATCAGGTTTAGGGTGAGGGTTAGGAGCTAGGATCAGGTTTAGGGTTAGGAGCTAGGATCAGGTTTAGGGTGAGGGTTAGGAGCTAGGATCAGGTTTAGGGTGAGGGTTAGGTTTAGGGTTAGGATCAGGTTTAGGGTTAGGAGCTAGGATCAGGGTTAGGAGCTAGGATCAGGTTTAGGGTGAGGGTTAGGAGCTAGGATCAGGTTTAGGGTGAGGGTTAGGAGCTAGGATCAGGGTGAGGGTTAGGAGCTAGGATCAGGTTTAGGGTGAGGGTTAGGGTTCGGATCAGGTTTAGGGTTAGGAGCTAGGATCAGGTTTAGGGTGAGGAGCTAGGATCAGGTTTAGGGTGAGGGTTAGGAGCTAGGATCAGGGTTAGGAGCTAGGATCAGGTTTAGGGTGAGGGTTAGGAGCTAGGATCAGGTTTAGGGTGAGGGTTAGGAGCTAGGATCAGGGTGAGGGTTAGGAGCTAGGATCAGGTTTAGGGTGAGGGTTAGGGTTCAGATCAGGTTTAGGGTTAGGAGCTAGGATCAGGTTTAGGGTGAGGAGCTAGGATCAGGTTTAGGGTGAGGGTTAGGAGCTAGGATCAGGTTTAGGGTGAGGGTTAGGAGCCAGGATCAGGGTTAGGGTGAGGGTTATGAGCTAGGATCAGGTTTAGGGTGAGGGTTAGGAGCTAGGATCAGGTTTAGGGTGAGGGTCAGGAGCTAGGATCAGGTTTAGGGTTAGGAGCTAGGATCAGGTTTAGGGTGAGGGTTAGGAGCTAGGATCAGGTTTAGGGTGAGGGTTAGGAGCTAGGATCAGATTTAGGGTGAGGGTTAGGGTTAGGAGCTAGGATCAGGGTTAGGGTGAGGGTTAGGAGCGAGGATCAGGTTTAGGGTGAGGGTTAGGAGCTAGGATCAGGTTTAGGGTTAGGAGCTAGGATCAGGTTTAGGGTGAGGGTTAGGAGCTAGGATCAGGTTTAGGGTGAGGGTTAGGTTTAGGGTTAGGATCAGGTTTAGGGTTAGGAGCTAGGATCAGGGTTAGGAGCTAGGATCAGGTTTAGGGTGAGGGTTAGGAGCTAGGATCAGGTTTAGGGTGAGGGTTAGGAGCTAGGATCAGGGTGAGGGTTAGGAGCTAGGATCAGGTTTAGGGTGAGGGTTAGGGTTCGGATCAGGTTTAGGGTTAGGAGCTAGGATCAGGTTTAGGGTGAGGAGCTAGGATCAGGTTTAGGGTGAGGGTTAGGAGCTAGGATCAGGGTTAGGAGCTAGGATCAGGTTTAGGGTGAGGGTTAGGAGCTAGGATCAGGTTTAGGGTGAGGGTTAGGAGCTAGGATCAGGGTGAGGGTTAGGAGCTAGGATCAGGTTTAGGGTGAGGGTTAGGGTTCGGATCAGGTTTAGGGTTAGGAGCTAGGATCAGGTTTAGGGTGAGGAGCTAGGATCAGGTTTAGGGTGAGGGTTAGGAGCTAGGATCAGGTTTAGGGTGAGGGTTAGGAGCCAGGATCAGGGTTAGGGTGAGGGTTAGGAGCTAGGATCAGGTTTAGGGTGAGGGTCAGGAGCTAGGATCAGGTTTAGGGTTAGGAGCCAGGATCAGGGTGAGGGTTAGGAGCTAGGATCAGGTTTAGGGTGAGGGTCAGGAGCTAGGATCAGGGTTAGGGTGAGGGTTAGGAGCTAGGATCAGGTTTAGGGTTAGGAGCTAGGATCAGGTTTTAGGGTGAGGGTTAGGTTTAGGGTTAGGATCAGGTTTAGGGTTAGGAGCTAGGATCAGGTTTAGGGTTAGGAGCTAGGATCAGGTTTAGGGTGAGGGTTAGGAGCTAGGATCAGGTTTAGGGTGAGGGTTAGGAGCTAGGATCAGGTTTAGGGTGAGGGTTAGGAGCTAGGATCAGGTTTAGGGTTAGGGTTAGGATCAGGTTTAGGGTTAGGAGCTAGGATCAGGTTTAGGGTTAGGAGCTAGGATCAGGTTTAGGGTGAGGGTTAGGAGCTAGGATCAGGTTTAGGGTGAGGGTTAGGAGCCAGGATCAG
>NW_027016859.1:47500-50000 GCF_036934945.1 Oncorhynchus masou masou
ATTTCATCATATTAATTTGTAAATGTTGGAATTGGAATTAAACAAAGTCCCATCAGGCAGACTTGTTTCCAGTGTTTGAGTTTAATATTGGGCAATGTGTGTGTGTGTGTGTGTGTGTGTGTGTGTGTGGAAGTGTTTAACTATTCTTGTGGGGACCAGAAGTTAGGAGCTAGGATCAGGGTTAGGGTTAGGATCAGGTTTAGGGTTAGGAGCTAGGATCAGGGTTAGGATCTAGGATCAGGTTTAGGGTTAGGATCAGGGTGAGGGTTAGGAGCTAGGATCAGGGTTAGGGTTAGGAGCTAGGATCAGGTTTAGGGTTAGGGTTAGGAGCTAGGATCAGGGTTAGGGTGAGGGTTAGGAGCTAGGATTAGGGTGAGGGTTAGGAGCTAGGATCAGGTTTAGGGTGAGGGTTAGGAGCTAGGATCAGGGTTAGGGTGAGGGTTAGGAGCTAGGATCAGGTTTAGGGTTAGGAGCTAGGATCAGGTTTAGGGTGAGGGTTAGGAGCTTGGATCAGGTTTATGGTGAGGGTTAGGAGCTAGGATCAGGTTTAGGGTGAGGGTTAGGAGCTAGGATCAGGTTTAGTGTGAGGGTTAGGAGCTAGGATCAGGTTTAGGGTGAGGGTTAGGAGCTAGGATCATGTTTAGGGTGAGGATTAGGAGCTAGGATCAGGTTTAGGGTTAGGGTTAGGAGCCAGGATCAGGTTTAGGGTGAGGGTTTGGAGCTAGGATCAGGTTTAGGGTTAGGAGCTAGGATCAGGTTTAGGGTGAGGGTTAGGAGCTAGGATCAGGTTTAGGGTGAGGGTTAGGAGCTAGGTTTAGGGTGAGGGTTAGGAGCTAGGATCAGGTTTAGGGTGAGGGTTAGGAGCTAGGATCAGGTTTAGGGTGAGGGTTAGGGTTAGGAGCTAAGATCTTAAAGGTTAAGGTTAGGTTTTAGGGTTAGGTTTAAAGGTTAGGTTTTAGGGTTAAAGTTAGGTTAGGTTTTAAGGTCAGGTTTTAGGTTTAGGTTTTAAGGTTAAGGTCAGGTTTTAAGGTTAAGGTTAGGTTTTAGGGTTAGGTTTTCAGGGTTAAGGTTAGGTTTTAGGGTTAAGGTTAGGTTTTAAGTTTAAGGTTAGGTTTTAGGGTTAAGGTTAGGTTTTAAGGTTAGGTTTTACGTTTAAAGATAGGTTTAAAGGTTAAGGTTAGGTTTTAAGGTTAAGGTTAGGTTTTAGGGTTCGGTTTTAAGGTCAAGGTTAGGTTTTAGGGTTAAGGTTAGGTTTTAAGTTTAAGGTTAGGTTTTAGGGTTAAGGTTAGGTTTTAAGGTTAGGTTTTACGTTTAAAGATAGGTTTAAAGGTTAAGGTTAGGTTTTAAGGTTAAGGTTAGGTTTTAGGGTTCGGTTTTAAGGTCAAGGTTAGGTTTTAGGGTTAAGTTTGAAGTTTAAGGTTAGGTTTAACGTTTTAAATGGGACTGAATTGTGTGTCCCCACAAGGTTAGTTATACAAGACTGTGTGTGTGTGTGTGCCTGTGTGTGTGTGTGTGTGTGTGTGTGTGTGCCTGTGTGTGTGTGTGTGTGTGAAGACTGCACGGTCTAATCTTCAGAGAGTAGATTAATAGGGGTTATTAGCCATGCGGAACACTAAACGATACATTTAGAGCTTCTAGAGTTCTGGGAATGCTTTCTGATTGGATAGACAGGGTTACGATTCTGATTGGATAGACAGGGTTAGGATTATGATTGGCTAGACAGGGTTAGGTTTCTGATTGGATAGACAGGGTTAGGCTTCTGAGAGAATAGACAAATCCCCAATTTCTCTCTCTGGTAAAATAGATGTTTTTGTCACAAAAAGAAAGTAATAATGAAATCTAACCACAAAATACTATATGATTTAGATTATTTTCCAAGAAGAATGTGGAGAAAAAGGTCCCAAAATCAACATTTTCAGGTTCCTTACGCAGTATGCTTAGGGTCGTTGTCCTGCTTGAAGGTGAACCTCCGTCCCAGTTGGGGTCAGAGAGAAAGTGTGTGTGTGTGTGTGAGAGAGAGGAGAGAGAGAGATGAGAGAAATGAAGAGAGAGAGGAGAGAGAGATGAGAGAAATGAAGAGAGAGAGGAGAGAGATAAGGAGCAAGAGAGGAGAGAGAGAAACAGAGAGAGGAGAGATAGAGAGAGATGAAGAGAGAGAGAGAGAGAGAGAGAAGAAGAAGAGAGACAGAGAGATAAGGAGCAAGAGAGGAGAGAGAGAAACAGAGAGAGGAGAGATAGAGAGAGATGAGAGAAATGAAGAGAGAGAGGAGAGAGAGAGAGAGAGAGAGCGAGAGAGAGAGATAAGGAGCAAGAGAGGAGAGAGAGAAACAGAGAGAGGAGAGATAGAGAGAGATGAGAGAAATGAAGAGAGAGAGGAGAGAGAGAGAGAGGAGAGAGAGATAGAGACAGAGAGATAAGGAGCAAGAGAGGAGAGAGAGAAACAGAGAGAGGAGAGATAGAGAGAGATGAGAGAAATGAAGAGAGAGAGGAGAGAGAGAGA